>NW_027666084.1:0-18474 GCF_963924005.1 Protomyctophum bolini
AAAAGTTAGCCTCGTTCTCATCATTTTGGACCGTGGGCTATAGCCCATATCGTACGCATACTATGGCACGCCGTTTTTCATCATTTTTGAGGATTTGAAAAAATGAAAAATGAAAAAAACGGTGGGTTATAGCCATGTTTTTTGAAATTTTGAAAAAAAAGTTAGCCTCGTTTCTCATCATTTTGGACCGTGGGCTATAGCCCATATCGTACGGCATACTATGGCACGCCGTTTTTCATCATTTTGAGGATTTGAAAAAAATGAAAATGAAAAAAACGGTGGGTTATAGCCCATGTTTTTTGAAATTTTGAAAAAAAAGTTAGCCTCGTTTCTCATCATTTTGGACCGTGGGCTATAGCCCATATCGTACGGCATACTATGGCACGCCGTTTTTCATCATTTTTGAGGATTGAAAAAAATGAAAAATGAAAAAAACGGTGGGTTATAGCCCATGTTTTTTGAAATTTTGAAAAAAAAAGTTAGCCTCGTTTCTCATCATTTTGGACCGTGGGCTATAGCCCATATCGTACGGCATACTATGGCACGCCGTTTTTCATCATTTTTGAGGATTTGAAAAAAATGAAAAATGAAAAAAACGGTGGGTTATAGCCCATGTTTTTTGAAATTTTGAAAAAAAAAGTTAGCCTCGTTTCTCATCATTTTGGACCGTGGGCTATAGCCCATATCGTACGGCATACTATGGCACGCCGTTTTTCATCATTTTTGAGGATTTGAAAAAAATGAAAAATGAAAAAAACGGTGGGTTATAGCCCATGTTTTTTGAAATTTTGAAAAAAAAGTTAGCCTCGTTTCTCATCATTTTGGACCGTGGGCTATAGCCCATATCGTACGGCATACTATGGCACGCCGTTTTTCATCATTTTTGAGGATTTGAAAAAAATGAAAAATGAAAAAAACGGTGGGTTATAGCCCATGTTTTTTGAAATTTTGAAAAAAAAAGTTAGCCTCGTTTCTCATCATTTTGGACCGTGGGCTATAGCCCATATCGTACGGCATACTATGGCACGCCGTTTTTCATCATTTTTGAGGATTTGAAAAAAATGAAAAATGAAAAAAACGGTGGGTTATAGCCCATGTTTTTTGAAATTTTGAAAAAAAAAGTTAGCCTCGTTTCTCATCATTTTGGACCGTGGGCTATAGCCCATATCGTACGGCATACTATGGCACGCCGTTTTTCATCATTTTTGAGGATTTGAAAAAAATGAAAAATGAAAAAAACGGTGGGTTATAGCCCATGTTTTTTGAAATTTTGAAAAAAAAAGTTAGCCTCGTTTCTCATCATTTTGGACCGTGGGCTATAGCCCATATCGTACGGCATACTATGGCACGCCGTTTTTCATCATTTTTGAGGATTTGAAAAAAATGAAAAATGAAAAAAAACGGTGGGTTATAGCCCATGTTTTTGAAATTTTGAAAAAAAAGTTAGCCTCGTTTCTCATCATTTTGGACCGTGGGCTATAGCCCATATCGTACGGCATACTATGGCACGCCGTTTTTCATCATTTTTGAGGATTTGAAAAAAATGAAAAATGAAAAAAACGGTGGGTTATAGCCCATGTTTTTTGAAATTTTGAAAAAAAAAGTTAGCCTCGTTTCTCATCATTTTGGACCGTGGGCTATAGCCCATATCGTACGGCATACTATGGCACGCCGTTTTTCATCATTTTTGAGGATTTGAAAAAAATGAAAAATGAAAAAAACGGTGGGTTATAGCCCATGTTTTTTGAAATTTGAAAAAAAAAGTTAGCCTCGTTTCTCATCATTTTGGACCGTGGGCTATAGCCCATATCGTACGGCATACTATGGCACGCCGTTTTTCATCATTTTTGAGGATTTGAAAAAAATGAAAAATGAAAAAAACGGTGGGTTATAGCCCATGTTTTTTGAAATTTTGAAAAAAAAAGTTAGCCTCGTTTCTCATCATTTTGGACCGTGGGCTATAGCCCATATCGTACGGCATACTATGGCACGCCGTTTTTCATCATTTTTGAGGATTTGAAAAAATGAAAAATGAAAAAAACGGTGGGTTATAGCCCATGTTTTTTGAAATTTTGAAAAAAAAAGTTAGCCTCGTTTCTCATCATTTTGGACCGTGGGCTATAGCCCATATCGTACGGCATACTATGGCACGCCGTTTTTCATCATTTTTGAGGATTTGAAAAAATGAAAAATGAAAAAAACGGTGGGTTATAGCCCATGTTTTTTGAAATTTTGAAAAAAAAAGTTAGCCTCGTTTCTCATCATTTTGGACCGTGGGCTATAGCCCATATCGTACGGCATACTATGGCACGCCGTTTTTCATCATTTTTGAGGATTTGAAAAAAATGAAAAATGAAAAAAACGGTGGGTTATAGCCCATGTTTTTTGAAATTTTGAAAAAAAAAGTTAGCCTCGTTTCTCATCATTTTGGACCGTGGGCTATAGCCCATATCGTACGGCATACTATGGCACGCCGTTTTTCATCATTTTTGAGGATTTGAAAAAAATGAAAAATGAAAAAAACGGTGGGTTATAGCCCATGTTTTTTGAAATTTTGAAAAAAAAAGTTAGCCTCGTTTCTCATCATTTTGGACCGTGGGCTATAGCCCATATCGTACGGCATACTATGGCACGCCGTTTTTCATCATTTTTGAGGATTTGAAAAAAATGAAAAATGAAAAAAACGGTGGGTTATAGCCCATGTTTTTTGAAATTTTGAAAAAAAAAGTTAGCCTCGTTTCTCATCATTTTGGACCGTGGGCTATAGCCCATATCGTACGGCATACTATGGCACGCCGTTTTTCATCATTTTTGAGGATTTGAAAAAAATGAAAAATGAAAAAAACGGTGGGTTATAGCCCATGTTTTTTGAAATTTTGAAAAAAAAAGTTAGCCTCGTTTCTCATCATTTTGGACCGTGGGCTATAGCCCATATCGTACGGCATACTATGGCACGCCGTTTTTCATCATTTTTGAGGATTTGAAAAAAATGAAAAATGAAAAAAACGGTGGGTTATAGCCCATGTTTTTGAAATTTTGAAAAAAAAAGTTAGCCTCGTTTCTCATCATTTTGGACCGTGGGCTATAGCCCATATCGTACGGCATACTATGGCACGCCGTTTTTCATCATTTTTGAGGATTTGAAAAAAATGAAAAATGAAAAAAACGGTGGGTTATAGCCCATGTTTTTTGAAATTTTGAAAAAAAAAGTTAGCCTCGTTTCTCATCATTTTGGACCGTGGGCTATAGCCCATATCGTACGGCATACTATGGCACGCCGTTTTTCATCATTTTTGAGGATTTGAAAAAAATGAAAAATGAAAAAAACGGTGGGTTATAGCCCATGTTTTTTGAAATTTTGAAAAAAAAAGTTAGCCTCGTTTCTCATCATTTTGGACCGTGGGCTATAGCCCATATCGTACGGCATACTATGGCACGCCGTTTTTCATCATTTTTGAGGATTGAAAAAAATGAAAAATGAAAAAAACGGTGGGTTATAGCCCATGTTTTTTGAAATTTTGAAAAAAAAAGTTAGCCTCGTTTCTCATCATTTTGGACCGTGGGCTATAGCCCATATCGTACGGCATACTATGGCACGCCGTTTTTCATCATTTTTGAGGATTTGAAAAAAATGAAAAATGAAAAAAACGGTGGGTTATAGCCCATGTTTTTTGAAATTTTGAAAAAAAAAGTTAGCCTCGTTTCTCATCATTTTGGACCGTGGGCTATAGCCCATATCGTACGGCATACTATGGCACGCCGTTTTTCATCATTTTTGAGGATTTGAAAAAAATGAAAAATGAAAAAAACGGTGGGTTATAGCCCATGTTTTTTGAAATTTTGAAAAAAAAAGTTAGCCTCGTTTCTCATCATTTTGGACCGTGGGCTATAGCCCATATCGTACGGCATACTATGGCACGCCGTTTTTCATCATTTTTGAGGATTTGAAAAAAATGAAAAATGAAAAAAACGGTGGGTTATAAGCCCATGTTTTTTGAAATTTTGAAAAAAAAAGTTAGCCTCGTTTCTCATCATTTTGGACCGTGGGCTATAGCCCATATCGTACGGCATACTATGGCACGCCGTTTTTCATCATTTTTGAGGATTTGAAAAAAATGAAAAATGAAAAAAACGGTGGGTTATAGCCCATGTTTTTTGAAATTTTGAAAAAAAAAGTTAGCCTCGTTTCTCATCATTTTGGACCGTGGGCTATAGCCCATATCGTACGGCATACTATGGCACGCCGTTTTTCATCATTTTGAGGATTTGAAAAAAATGAAAAATGAAAAAAACGGTGGGTTATAGCCCATGTTTTTTGAAATTTTGAAAAAAAAAGTTAGCCTCGTTTCTCATCATTTTGGACCGTGGGCTATAGCCCATATCGTACGGCATACTATGGCACGCCGTTTTTCATCATTTTTGAGGATTTGAAAAAAATGAAAAATGAAAAAAACGGTGGGTTATAGCCCATGTTTTTTGAAATTTTGAAAAAAAAAGTTAGCCTCGTTTCTCATCATTTTGGACCGTGGGCTATAGCCCATATCGTACGGCATACTATGGCACGCCGTTTTTCATCATTTTTGAGGATTTGAAAAAAATGAAAAATGAAAAAAACGGTGGGTTATAGCCCATGTTTTTTGAAATTTTGAAAAAAAAAGTTAGCCTCGTTTCTCATCATTTTGGACCGTGGGCTATAGCCCATATCGTACGGCATACTATGGCACGCCGTTTTTCATCATTTTTGAGGATTTGAAAAAAATGAAAAATGAAAAAAACGGTGGGTTATAGCCCATGTTTTTTGAAATTTTGAAAAAAAAAGTTAGCCTCGTTTCTCATCATTTTGGACCGTGGGCTATAGCCCATATCGTACGGCATACTATGGCACGCCGTTTTTCATCATTTTTGAGGATTTGAAAAAAATGAAAAATGAAAAAAACGGTGGGTTATAGCCCATGTTTTTTGAAATTTTGAAAAAAAAAGTTAGCCTCGTTTCTCATCATTTTGGACCGTGGGCTATAGCCCATATCGTACGGCATACTATGGCACGCCGTTTTTCATCATTTTTGAGGATTTGAAAAAAATGAAAAATGAAAAAAACGGTGGGTTATAGCCCATGTTTTTTGAAATTTTGAAAAAAAAAGTTAGCCTCGTTTCTCATCATTTTGGACCGTGGGCTATAGCCCATATCGTACGGCATACTATGGCACGCCGTTTTTCATCATTTTTGAGGATTTGAAAAAAATGAAAAATGAAAAAAACGGTGGGTTATAGCCCATGTTTTTTGAAATTTTGAAAAAAAAAGTTAGCCTCGTTTCTCATCATTTTGGACCGTGGGCTATAGCCCATATCGTACGGCATACTATGGCACGCCGTTTTTCATCATTTTTGAGGATTTGAAAAAAATGAAAAATGAAAAAAACGGTGGGTTATAGCCCATGTTTTTTGAAATTTTGAAAAAAAAAGTTAGCCTCGTTTCTCATCATTTTGGACCGTGGGCTATAGCCCATATCGTACGGCATACTATGGCACGCCGTTTTTCATCATTTTTGAGGATTTGAAAAAAATGAAAAATGAAAAAAACGGTGGGTTATAGCCCATGTTTTTTGAAATTTTGAAAAAAAAAGTTAGCCTCGTTTCTCATCATTTTGGACCGTGGGCTATAGCCCATATCGTACGGCATACTATGGCACGCCGTTTTTCATCATTTTTGAGGATTTGAAAAAATGAAAAATGAAAAAAACGGTGGGTTATAGCCCATGTTTTTTGAAATTTTGAAAAAAAAAGTTAGCCTCGTTTCTCATCATTTTGGACCGTGGGCTATAGCCCATATCGTACGGCATACTATGGCACGCCGTTTTTCATCATTTTTGAGGATTTGAAAAAAATGAAAAATGAAAAAAACGGTGGGTTATAGCCCATGTTTTTTGAAATTTTGAAAAAAAAAGTTAGCCTCGTTTCTCATCATTTTGGACCGTGGGCTATAGCCCATATCGTACGGCATACTATGGCACGCCGTTTTTCATCATTTTTGAGGATTTGAAAAAATGAAAAATGAAAAAAACGGTGGGTTATAGCCCATGTTTTTTGAAATTTTGAAAAAAAAAGTTAGCCTCGTTTCTCATCATTTTGGACCGTGGGCTATAGCCCATATCGTACGGCATACTATGGCACGCCGTTTTTCATCATTTTTGAGGATTTGAAAAAAATGAAAAATGAAAAAAACGGTGGGTTATAGCCCATGTTTTTTGAAATTTTGAAAAAAAAAGTTAGCCTCGTTTCTCATCATTTTGGACCGTGGGCTATAGCCCATATCGTACGGCATACTATGGCACGCCGTTTTTCATCATTTTTGAGGATTTGAAAAAAATGAAAAATGAAAAAAACGGTGGGTTATAGCCCATGTTTTTTGAAATTTTGAAAAAAAAAGTTAGCCTCGTTTCTCATCATTTTGGACCGTGGGCTATAGCCCATATCGTACGGCATACTATGGCACGCCGTTTTTCATCATTTTTGAGGATTTGAAAAAAATGAAAAATGAAAAAAACGGTGGGTTATAGCCCATGTTTTTTGAAATTTTGAAAAAAAAAGTTAGCCTCGTTTCTCATCATTTTGGACCGTGGGCTATAGCCCATATCGTACGGCATACTATGGCACGCCGTTTTTCATCATTTTTGAGGATTTGAAAAAAATGAAAAATGAAAAAAACGGTGGGTTATAGCCCATGTTTTTTGAAATTTTGAAAAAAAAGTTAGCCTCGTTTCTCATCATTTTGGACCGTGGGCTATAGCCCATATCGTACGGCATACTATGGCACGCCGTTTTTCATCATTTTTGAGGATTTGAAAAAAATGAAAAATGAAAAAAACGGTGGGTTATAGCCCATGTTTTTTGAAATTTTGAAAAAAAAAAAGTTAGCCGTTGCGTTGTCTCAGTCATTTTGGACCGTGGGCTTAGCCCATATCGTACGGCATACTATGGCAGCCGTTTTCATCATTTTTGAGGATTTGAAAAAAATGAAAAATGAAAAAAACGTGGGTTATAGCCCATGTTTTTGAAAATTGAAAAAAAGAAGTTAGGCCTCGTTTCTCATCATTTGGACCGTGGGCTATAGCCCATATCGTACGGCATACTATGGCACGCCGTTTTTCATCATTTTTGAGGATTTGAAAAAAGATGAAAATGAAAAAAACGGTGGGTTATAGCCCATGTTTTTGAAATTTTGAAAAAAAAAGTTAGCCTCGTTTCTCATCATTTTGGACCGTGGGCTATAGCCCATATCGTACGGCATACTATGGCACGCCGTTTTTCATCATTTTGAGGATTTGAAAAAAATGAAAAATGAAAAAAACGGTGGGTTATAGCCCATTGTTTTTTGAAATTTTGAAAAAAAAAGTTAGCCTCGTTTCTCATCATTTTGGACCGTGGGCTATAGCCCATATCGTACGGCATACTATGGCACGCCGTTTTCATCATTTTTGAGGATTTGAAAAAAATGAAAAATGAAAAAAACGGTGGTTATAGCCCATGTTTTTTGAAAATTGAAAAAAAAAGTTAGCCTCGTTTCTCATCATTTTGGACCGTGGCTATAGCCCATATCGTACGGCATACTATGGCACGCCGTTTTCATCATTTTTGAGGATTTGAAAAAAATGAAAAATGAAAAAAACGGTGGGTTATAGCCCATGTTTTTGAAATTTTGAAAAAAAAAGTTAGCCTCGTTTCTCATCATTTTGGACCGTGGGCTATAGCCCATATCGTACGGCATACTATGGCACGCCGTTTTTCATCATTTTTGAGGATTTGAAAAAAATGAAAAATGAAAAAAACGGTGGGTTATAGCCCATGTTTTTTGAAATTTTGAAAAAAAAAGTTAGCCTCGTTTCTCATCATTTTGGACCGTGGGCTATAGCCCATATCGTACGGCATACTATGGCACGCCGTTTTTCATCATTTTTGAGGATTTGAAAAAAATGAAAAATGAAAAAAACGGTGGGTTATAGCCCATGTTTTTTGAAATTTTGAAAAAAAAAGTTAGCCTCGTTTCTCATCATTTTGGACCGTGGGCTATAGCCCATATCGTACGGCATACTATGGCACGCCGTTTTTCATCATTTTTGAGGATTTGAAAAAAATGAAAAATGAAAAAAACGGTGGGTTATAGCCCATGTTTTTTGAAATTTTGAAAAAAAAAGTTAGCCTCGTTTCTCATCATTTTGGACCGTGGGCTATAGCCCATATCGTACGGCATACTATGGCACGCCGTTTTTCATCATTTTTGAGGATTTGAAAAAAATGAAAAATGAAAAAAACGGTGGGTTATAGCCCATGTTTTTTGAAATTTTGAAAAAAAAAGTTAGCCTCGTTTCTCATCATTTTGGACCGTGGGCTATAGCCCATATCGTACGGCATACTATGGCACGCCGTTTTTCATCATTTTTGAGGATTTGAAAAAAATGAAAAATGAAAAAAACGGTGGGTTATAGCCCATGTTTTTTGAAATTTTGAAAAAAAAAGTTAGCCTCGTTTCTCATCATTTTGGACCGTGGGCTATAGCCCATATCGTACGGCATACTATGGCACGCCGTTTTTCATCATTTTTGAGGATTTGAAAAAAATGAAAAATGAAAAAAACGGTGGGTTATAGCCCATGTTTTTTGAAATTTTGAAAAAAAAAAGTTAGCCTCGTTTCTCATCATTTTGGACCGTGGGCTATAGCCCATATCGTACGGCATACTATGGCACGCCGTTTTTCATCATTTTTGAGGATTTGAAAAAAATGAAAAATGAAAAAAACGGTGGGTTATAGCCCATGTTTTTTGAAATTTTGAAAAAAAAAGTTAGCCTCGTTTCTCATCATTTTGGACCGTGGGCTATAGCCCATATCGTACGGCATACTATGGCACGCCGTTTTTCATCATTTTTGAGGATTTGAAAAAAATGAAAAATGAAAAAAACGGTGGGTTATAGCCCATGTTTTTTGAAATTTTGAAAAAAAAAGTTAGCCTCGTTTCTCATCATTTTGGACCGTGGGCTATAGCCCATATCGTACGGCATACTATGGCACGCCGTTTTTCATCATTTTTGAGGATTTGAAAAAAATGAAAAATGAAAAAAACGGTGGGTTATAGCCCATGTTTTTTGAAATTTTGAAAAAAAAAGTTAGCCTCGTTTCTCATCATTTTGGACCGTGGGCTATAGCCCATATCGTACGGCATACTATGGCACGCCGTTTTTCATCATTTTTGAGGATTTGAAAAAAATGAAAAATGAAAAAAACGGTGGGTTATAGCCCATGTTTTTTGAAATTTTGAAAAAAAAAGTTAGCCTCGTTTCTCATCATTTTGGACCGTGGGCTATAGCCCATATCGTACGGCATACTATGGCACGCCGTTTTTCATCATTTTTGAGGATTTGAAAAAATGAAAAATGAAAAAAACGGTGGGTTATAGCCCATGTTTTTTGAAATTTTGAAAAAAAAAGTTAGCCTCGTTTCTCATCATTTTGGACCGTGGGCTATAGCCCATATCGTACGGCATACTATGGCACGCCGTTTTTCATCATTTTTGAGGATTTGAAAAAAATGAAAAATGAAAAAAACGGTGGGTTATAGCCCATGTTTTTTGAAATTTTGAAAAAAAAAGTTAGCCTCGTTTCTCATCATTTTGGACCGTGGGCTATAGCCCATATCGTACGGCATACTATGGCACGCCGTTTTTCATCATTTTTGAGGATTTGAAAAAAATGAAAAATGAAAAAAACGGTGGGTTATAGCCCATGTTTTTTGAAATTTTGAAAAAAAAAGTTAGCCTCGTTTCTCATCATTTTGGACCGTGGGCTATAGCCCATATCGTACGGCATACTATGGCACGCCGTTTTTCATCATTTTTGAGGATTTGAAAAAAATGAAAAATGAAAAAAACGGTGGGTTATAGCCCATGTTTTTTGAAATTTTGAAAAAAAAAGTTAGCCTCGTTTCTCATCATTTTGGACCGTGGGCTATAGCCCATATCGTACGGCATACTATGGCACGCCGTTTTTCATCATTTTTGAGGATTTGAAAAAAATGAAAAATGAAAAAAACGGTGGGTTATAGCCCATGTTTTTTGAAATTTTGAAAAAAAAGGTTTGCCTCGTTTCTCATCATTTTGGACCGTGGGCTATAGCCCATATCGTACGGCATACTATGGCACGCCGTTTTTCATCATTTTTGAGGATTTGAAAAAAATGAAAAATGAAAAAAACGGTGGGTTATAGCCCATGTTTTTTGAAATTTTGAAAAAAAAAGTTAGCCTCGTTTCTCATCATTTTGGACCGTGGGCTATAGCCCATATCGTACGGCATACTATGGCACGCCGTTTTTCATCATTTTTGAGGATTTGAAAAAAATTAAAAATTAAAAAAACGGTGGGTTATAGCCCATGTTTTTTGAAATTTTGAAAAAAAAAGTTAGCCTCGTTTCTCATCATTTTGGACCGTGGGCTATAGCCCATATCGTACGGCATACTATGGCACGCCGTTTTTCATCATTTTTGAGGATTTGAAAAAAATGAAAAATGAAAAAAACGGTGGATTATAGCCCATGTTTTTTGAAATTTTGAAAAAAAAAGTTAGCCTCGTTTCTCATCATTTTGGACCGTGGGCTATAGCCCATATCGTACGGCATACTATGGCACGCCGTTTTTCATCATTTTTGAGGATTTGAAAAAAATGAAAAATGAAAAAAACGGTGGGTTATAGCCCATGTTTTTTGAAAATTTGAAAAAAAAAGTTAGCCTCGTTTCTCATCATTTTGGACCGTGGGCTATAGCCCATATCGTACGGCATACTATGGCACGCCGTTTTTCATCATTTTTGAGGATTTGAAAAAAATGAAAAATGAAAAAAACGGTGGGTTATAGCCCATGTTTTTTGAAATTTTGAAAAAAAAAGTTAGCCTCGTTTCTCATCATTTTGGACCGTGGGCTATAGCCCATATCGTACGGCATACTATGGCACGCCGTTTTTCATCATTTTTGAGGATTTGAAAAAAATGAAAAATGAAAAAAACGGTGGATTATAGCCCATGTTTTTTGAAATTTTGAAAAAAAAAGTTAGCCTCGTTTCTCATCATTTTGGACCGTGGGCTATAGCCCATATCGTACGGCATACTATGGCACGCCGTTTTTCATCATTTTTGAGGATTTGAAAAAAATGAAAAATGAAAAAAACGGTGGGTTATAGCCCATGTTTTTTGAAAATTTGAAAAAAAAAGTTAGCCTCGTTTCTCATCATTTTGGACCGTGGGCTATAGCCCATATCGTACGGCATACTATGGCACGCCGTTTTTCATCATTTTTGAGGATTTGAAAAAAATGAAAAATGAAAAAAACGGTGGGTTATAGCCCATGTTTTTTGAAATTTTGAAAAAAAAAGTTAGCCTCGTTTCTCATCATTTTGGACCGTGGGCTATAGCCCATATCGTACGGCATACTATGGCACGCCGTTTTTCATCATTTTTGAGGATTTGAAAAAAATTAAAAATGAAAAAAACGGTGGGTTATAGCCCATGTTTTTTGAAATTTTGAAAAAAAAAGTTAGCCTCGTTTCTCATCATTTTGGACCGTGGGCTATAGCCCATATCGTACGGCATACTATGGCACGCCGTTTTTCATCATTTTTGAGGATTTGAAAAAAATTAAAAATGAAAAAAACGGTGGGTTATAGCCCATGTTTTTTGAAATTTTGAAAAAAAAAGTTAGCCTCGTTTTTCATCATTTTTTAAACGGCGTGCCATAGTATGCCGTACGATATGGGCTATAGCCCACGGTCCAAAATGATGAGAAACGAGGCTAACTCTTTTTTTTCAAAATTTCAAAAAACATGGGCTATAACCCACCGTTTTTTTCATTTTTCATTTTTTTCAAATCCTCAAAAATGATGAAAAACGGCGTGCCATAGTATGCCGTACGATATGGGCTATAGCCCACGGTCCAAAATGATGAGAAACGAGGCTAACTTTTTTTTTCAAAATTTCAAAAAACATGGGCTATAACCCACCGTTTTTTTCATTTTTCATTTTTTTCAAATCCTCAAAAATGATGAAAAACGGCGTGCCATAGTATGCCGTACGATATGGGCTATAGCCCACGGTCCAAAATGATGAGAAACGAGGCTAACTTTTTTTTCCAAAATTTCAAAAAACATGGGCTATAACCCACCGTTTTTTTCATTTTTCATTTCTTTCAAATCCTCAAAAATGATGAAAAACGGCGTGCCATAGTATGCCGTACGATATGGGCTATAGCCCACGGTCCAAAATGATGAGAAACGAGGCTAACTTTTTTTTTCAAAATTTCAAAAAACATGGGCTATAACCCACCGTTTTTTTCATTTTTCATTTTTTTCAAATCCTCAAAAATGATGAAAAATGGCGTGCCATAGTATGCCGTACGATATGGGCTATAGCCCACGGTCCAAAATGATGAGAAACGAGGCTAACTTTTTTTTTCAAAATTTCAAAAAACATGGGCTATAACCCACCGTTTTTTTCATTTTTCAGTTTTTTCAAATCCTCAAAAATGATGAAAAACGGCGTGCCATAGTATGCCGTACGATATGGGCTATAGCCCACGGTCCAAAATGATGAGAAACGAGGCTAACATTTTTTTTCAAAATTTCAAAAAACATGGGCTATAACCCACCGTTTTTTTCATTTTTCATTTTTTTCAAATCCTCAAAAATGATGAAAAACGGCGTGCCATAGTATGCCGTACGATATGGGCTATAGCCCACGGTCCAAAATGATGAGAAACAAGGCTAACTTTTTTTTTCAAAATTTCAAAAAACATGGGCTATAACCCACCGTTTTTTTTCATTTTTCATTTTTTTCAAATCCTCAAAAATTATGAAAAACGGCGTGCCATAGTATGCCGTACGATATGGGCTATAGCCCACGGTCCAAAATGATGAGAAACGAGGCTAACTTTTTTTTTCAAAATTTCAAAAAACATGGGCTATAACCCACCGTTTTTTTCATTTTTCATTTTTTTCAAATCCTCAAAAATGATGAAAAACGGCGTGCCATAGTATGCCGTACGATATGGGCTATAGCCCACGGTCCAAAATGATGAGAAACGAGGCTAACTTTTTTTTTCAAAATTTCAAAAAACATGGGCTATAACCCACCGTTTATTTCATTTTTCATTTTTTTCAAATCCTCAAAAATGATGAAAAACGGCGTGCCATAGTATGCCGTACGATATGGGCTATAGCCCACGGTCCAAAATGATGAGAAACGAGGCTAACTTTTTTTTTCAAAATTTCAAAAAACATGGGCTATAACCCACCGTTTTTTTCATTTTTCATTTTTTTCAAATCCTCAAAAATGATGAAAAACGGCGTGCCATAGTATGCCGTACGATATGGGCTATAGCCCACGGTCCAAAATGATGAGAAACGAGGCTAACTTTTTTTTTCAAAATTTCAAAAAACATGGGCTATAACCCACCGTTTTTTTCATTTTTCATTTTTTTCAAATCCTCAAAAATGATGAAAAACGGCGTGCCATAGTATGCCGTACGATATGGGCTATAGCCCACGGTCCAAAATGATGAGAAACGAGGCTAACTTTTTTTTTCAAAATTTCAAAAAACATGGGCTATAACCCACCGTTTTTTTCATTTTTCATTTTTTTCAAATCCTCAAAAATGATGAAAAATGGCGTGCCATAGTATGCCGTACGATATGGGCTATAGCCCACGGTCCAAAATGATGAGAAACGAGGCGAACTTTTTTTTTCAAAATTTCAAAAAACATGGGCTATAACCCACCGTTTTTTTCATTTTTCATTTTTTTCAAATCCTCAAAAATGATGAAAAACGGCGTGCCATAGTATGCCGTACGATATGGGCTATAGCCCACGGTCCAAAATGATGAGAAACGAGGCTAACTTTTTTTTTCAAAATTTAAAAAAACATGGGCTATAACCCACCGTTTTTTTCATTTTTCATTTTTTTCAAATCCTCAAAAATGATGAAAAACGGCGTGCCATAGTATGCCGTACGATATGGGCTATAGCCCACGGTCCAAAATGATGAGAAACGAGGCTAACTTTTTTTTTCAAAATTTCAAAAAACATGGGCTATAACCCACCGTTTTTTTCATTTTTCATTTTTTTCAAATCCTCAAAAATGATGAAAAACGGCGTGCCATAGTATGCCGTACGATATGGGCTATAGCCCACGGTCCAAAATGATGAGAAACGAGGCTAACTTTTTTTTTCAAAATTTAAAAAAACATGGGCTATAACCCACCGTTTTTTTCATTTTTCATTTTTTTCAAATCCTCAAAAATGATGAAAAACGGCGTGCCATAGTATGCCGTACGATATGGGCTATAGCCCACGGTCCAAAATGATGAGAAACGAGGCTAACTTTTTTTTCCAAAATTTCAAAAAACATGGGCTATAACCCACCGTTTTTTTCATTTTTCATTTTTTTCAAATCCTCAAAAATGATGAAAAACGGCGTGCCATAGTATGCCGTACGATATGGGCTATAGCCCACGGTCCAAAATGATGAGAAACGAGGCTAACTTTTTTTTTCAAAATTTCAAAAAACATGGGCTATAACCCACCGTTTTTTTCATTTTTCATTTTTTTCAAATCCTCAAAAATGATGAAAAACGGCGTGCCATAGTATGCCGTACGATATGGGCTATAGCCCACAGTCCAAAATGATGAGAAACGAGGCTAACTTTTTTTTTCAAAATTTCAAAAAACATGGGCCCACCGTTTTTTTCATTTTTCATTTTTTTCAAATCCTCAAAAATGATGAAAAACGGCGTGCCATAGTATGCCGTACGATATGGGCTATAGCCCACGGTGCAAAATGATGAGAAACGAGGCTAACTTTTTTTTTCAAAATTTCAAAAAACATGGGCTATAACCCACCGTTTTTTTCATTTTTCATTTTTTTCAAATCCTCAAAAATGATGAAAAACGGCGTGCCATAGTATGCCGTACGATATGGGCTATAGCCCACGGTCCAAAATGATGAGAAACGAGGCTAACTTTTTTTTTCAAAATTTCAAAAAACATGGGCTATAACCCACCGTTTTTTTCATTTTTCATTTTTTTCAAATCCTCAAAAATGATGAAAAACGGCGTGCCATAGTATGCCGTACGATATGGGCTATAGCCCACGGTCCAAAATGATGAGAAACGAGGCTAACTTTTTTTTTCAAAATTTAAAAAAACATGGGCTATAACCCACCGTTTTTTTCATTTTTCATTTTTTTTAAATCCTCAAAAATGATGAAAAACGGCGTGCCATAGTATGCCGTACGATATGGGCTATAGCCCACGGTCCAAAATGATGAGAAACGAGGCTAACTTTTTTTTTCAAAATTTAAAAAAACATGGGCTATAACCCACCGTTTTTTTCATTTTTCATTTTTTTCAAATCCTCAAAAATGATGAAAAACGGCGTGCCATAGTATGCCGTACGATATGGGCTATAGCCCACGGTCCAAAATGATGAGAAACGAGGCTAACTTTTTTTTTCAAAATTTCAAAAAACATGGGCTATAACCCACCGTTTTTTTCATTTTTCATTTTTTTCAAATCCTCAAAAATGATGAAAAACGGCGTGCCATAGTATGCCGTACGATATGGGCTATAGCCCACGGTCCAAAATGATGAGAAACGAGGCTAACTTTTTTTTTCAAAATTTCAAAAAACATGGGCTATAACCCACCGTTTTTTTCATTTTTCATTTTTTTTAAATCCTCAAAAATGATGAAAAACGGCGTGCCATAGTATGCCGTACGATATGGGCTATAGCCCACGGTCCAAAATGATGAGAAACGAGGCTAACTTTTTTTTTCAAAATTTCAAAAAACATGGGCTATAACCCACCGTTTTTTTCATTTTTCATTTTTTTCAAATCCTCAAAAATGATGAAAAACGGCGTGCCATAGTATGCCGTACGATATGGGCTATAGCCCACGGTCCAAAATGATGAGAAACGAGGCTAACTTTTTTTTTCAAAATTTCAAAAAACATGGGCTATAACCCACCGTTTTTTTCATTTTTCATTTTTTTCAAATCCTCAAAAATGATGAAAAACGGCGTGCCATAGTATGCCGTACGATATGGGCTATAGCCCACGGTCCAAAATGATGAGAAACGAGGCTAACTTTTTTTTTCAAAATTTCAAAAAACATGGGCTATAACCCACCGTTTTTTTCATTTTTCATTTTTTTCAAATCCTCAAAAATGATGAAAAACGGCGTGCCATAGTATGCCGTACGATATGGGCTATAGCCCACGGTCCAAAATGATGAGAAACGAGGCTAACTTTTTTTTTCAAAATTTCAAAAAACATGGGCCACCGTTTTTTTCATTTTTCATTTTTTTCAAATCCTCAAAAATGATGAAAAACGGCGTGCCATAGTATGCCGTACGATATGGGCTATAGCCCACGGTCCAAAATGATGAGAAACGAGGCTAACTTTTTTTTTCAAAATTTCAAAAAACATGGGCTATCACCCACCGTTTTTTTCATTTTTCATTTTTTTCAAATCCTCAAAAATGATGAAAAACGGCGTGCCATAGTATGAAAAATGAAAAAAACGGTGGGTTATAGCCCATGTTTTTTGAAATTTTGAAAAAAAAAGTTAGCCTCGTTTCTCATCATTTTGGACCGTGGGCTATAGCCCATATCGTACGGCATACTATGGCACGCCGTTTTTCATCATTTTTGAGGATTTGAAAAAAATGACGAAATTACAAAAACGATGGGTTATAGCCCATGTTTTTTGAAATTTTGAAAAAAAAAGTTATCCTCGTTTCTCATCATTTTGGACCATGGGCTATAGCCCATATCGTACGGCATACTATAGCGCGCCGTTTTTCATCATTTTTGAGGATTTGAAAAAAATGACGAAATGACAAAAACGATGGGTTATAGCCCATGTTTTTTGAAATTTTGAAAAAAAAAGTTATCCTCGTTTCTCATCATTTTGGACCATGGGCTATAGCTAAGGCTGTCACGATTCTCGATACGAATCGAAATTGAATCGAAATTGACGTTCGATTCAGTGTATCGAAATGACGCACCATATCGCGATGTTTTATGTTTTTACTTCCGCGAGCGGCCGGGCCATTCCGCCCATGCGAATGCATGGAGAAAAAAAAGAGACGAAAAGCCAGCTGTATCGGAGCCGTGCCACACACACACAGTCAGTCACACACACACACACACATACACACACACACACACACACAGAGAAAGAGAGAGAGGTGACAGAAGTGAGAGAACGAGACCGCCGCTGTTGCGTTTCACCATGGCCAGTGCTGTTGTAGACAGCGACGACGATGATACACGGAAATAAGTGTGGAAAAGAAGACGAGTGCCGTATCCCAAAGGCAACACGTCAAATATGGGCCAGCATCTTAGCAGACATCACAAAGAAATCGATCTGTCCAACGACGATGGTACAAAGACAACAACACAGCCAACTATATTCTAGATTCTTATAGAGAAAAGCTCTCCGCTAATTCGCCCCGTGAAAAACAAGTAACGCACGGAGTTGCGGTCTGCATAGCTGCAGACATGCGACCACTTTCAATGGTGGAAAACGCTGGCTTTCAATATTTAATGAGAGTTGCAGAACAGCAGAATTACGTTACAAAATGCCATGCAGGTCGCATATGACCACGCGTGTGTTGCCTGGCATGTATGATAAAGTGAGGGCACAAATCACTGAAGGGCTGAGCCATGCAGATCAAATTGCACTAACAACAGATGGGTCTATATACTATTTGTCTTTTTTTTTTCCTTTCTTTTACTTACTTAGAGCTTAACAAGAATGTTACAAGTCATCTCATCTTAAAGAAACATTTAAAAAATGTTAGGGCATAAAACCCAAAGTTGTTAAACCTTTTATTATTCTCATTCTGATTTGTTATTTATAGAAAATAAATGTGACTTATTGGGAAACAAGTGTTTTTCTTTACAAACCAAGATATTGGCCTAAATTATAATGAATATAGCCCTCAATGCTGAAAAAGGAGGTTTTTTAAAAATAGATTGAAAAAATTGAATCGAACATCGAAGCAAATAGTGAGCTTCAAATCGAAAATTTAATTGAATCGTGGACTAGGCGAATCGTGATAGCGAATCGAACATCGAATCGAATCGTGAGCTGCAAATCGAAAATTGAATTGAATCGTGGACTAGGCGAATCGTGACAGCCTAGCTATAGCCCATATCGTACGGCATACTATAGCTCGCCGTTTTTCATCATTTTTGAGGATTTAAAAAAAATGATTTTTTTTGCAATTTCCGCAATTTGACAAAAACGATGGGTTATAGCCCATGTTTTTTGAAATTTTGAAAAAAAAAAGTTATCCTCGTTTCTCATCATTTTGGACCATGGGCTATAGCCCATATCGTACGGCATACTATAGCATGCCGTTTTTCATCATTTTTG
>NW_027666083.1:0-1000 GCF_963924005.1 Protomyctophum bolini
AGAAAAAAAAAGAATCGCCAACACTGGGGCAAAGGGTTTTAAATGAACACTCGACGGCATTTTTTTGTACATTTTCATAACAACGACCTAATATAATGTGACGTACTGTTTATATAGCTGCTAATGTAGCACATTCTGGTGTACCATGTATATTTACCGAAGTGTATAAAGCTTGAATCATTCGTTTACTTTAAAAAAAAACAAAACAAAAAAATATACACTTCCAGGCAAACGGGGTGCGCATGAGTGGTGGGAGTGTCAGAGAGGTGGACGCCGGTGTGAAGAGCAATCATGCGTCCGAGAGTTCAGCTTTGTTCTCCGTGGATTCAGAACAGAACACGTATAGTCTCTCAAGTCAAGACAGACCGTCGGCTGCGGCCCCAGTTTCCAAACAAGGCTGTCGTTTTGTCACCTCCTAGTTTTTTTTTTAAAGATTTGTTATGGGACTTGTTTGTGCCTTTTATTGATAGTGAACGGTAGACAGACAGGAAAGGAAGAGAGAGAGAGATGGGGAGTGACACGCGGCAAAGGCCATCCGGCTCGGGAGTCGAACCCGCGGCACACCGTCCGGCTTTTAAATCTTTAACCTCCAAAGTCTGATCATTTCCTCCACTGTTTTTTCATAATTGTTTATGGATGTTATTTGGGAGTATTATTATCTTTCTGCAACCATAGACATGCATTTGGAACTGGCCTCCCTATTTGTATTTTCTTAAGTTTGCTTTCGCAATAGATGCGCATGAATAACGCCAACAAAATATTACGCAATTAAACAAAGGTTAATGGGAACAAAATGGTGCCACTGCGGTGCCATATTCCGACCTCTCATAATTCCAAACTAACTTTATCCCAAACCCCTAACCTATAACCTCACAGGAAGCCACGTGTGATTTTGAACCCGCAGCACGGGTGAATCACCTAGAATGCCCGGAGATATTTGAAACCATACAATCAGGACGCCCTGCAGCGATTTGTTTCTTCAGGGCCCATTTCAAGGTGC